>NC_089041.1:11695000-11702500 GCF_034140825.1 Oryza sativa Japonica Group
TGACCTTACCTTTGATCTTCTTAACAGCTTGAGTATGTTTAGCTGTCCAAGCTGGAGGCTTTTTCTTTAACCTCTCGGTTAAAATCTTTCTGTCTTTTGCAAGATCTTTATAAAAATCGGAGACATAGTTTAAACACCCTAGAAATCTTTGCAACTGTGTTTTATCTTTTATCTCATCCGGAAATTTTTCTGCAAATTCTATTACTCTTGCTACTGGTTGGACTTGATCATATTGAATTTTATAACCGAGAAACTGAACATTAGTTTGAAAAAGTTTCATTTTCTTAGCAGAAACTACTAAACCGTTTTGAACTATAATTTTATAAAATATATTAAGGTGTTTCCAATGTTGGTCAACATCTTGGGAAAATATTAAAACATCATCTATATAAACTATAATGAAGGATGTAAAGGGAAGGAAAATCTCATTCATGATTTTTTGGAACTCAGAAGGAGCATTTTTTAAACCAAACGGCATTACGTTCCACTCATAATGACCAAAAGGAGTAGTAAAGGCAGTTTTATATCTATCCTCTTCTTTTATTTGAATTTGCCAAAACCCAGACTTCATATCAAATTTAGAATATATCTTTGAACCCTGAATCCTTCGTATTAAGTCATGCTTATAAGGTATTGGATACCTTATCCATTGTAGAACTTTATTGAGAGGTTTGTAATTGATAACTAGCCGAGGAACTCCTTGTTCTTTTTCAGCAGCATTTTCTACATAGAAGGCTGCACAACTCCAAGGAGAGGAACTTTTCCTTATTAAGCCTTTGTCTAGCAAGTTTTTTATTTCTTGCTTGCAAATTTCTAAAAGTCGACTATTCATCTGAATGGGCCTTGCTTTAGTGGGAATCTTATCTTCATTAAAATTAGAGATATAAGGAAGACCTACAACATGCTTTTTCCTATGCCAAAAAGCTGATGGGAAATCAGAACATATCTCTTTTATGAACCTTTTTTCTAACAGTATAATTTTTTCTTGAAACCTTGGATCATTAAGGGTTTGGGAAATCCTAGCATTTTTTATTTCAGAAGATATGTCACTCACAAATTGCTCTTTTTGTGTGATGATCTCCTTTAAATAGTTTAACATGGTTTGCTCGGGTTTAGAAGAAAATTTTAACTTAACATTTTTGTCTCTGATTCTAAACTGGATACCTTTTTCAGTAACAATAAAGGGTTTTATTAGGGATAAGAATGGCGTTCCCAAAATAACTCCTTGCTTTAGATTTTTTATAAGCAAAAAGGAAGTTTTAATGCAGACTCCATTTATGCAAACATGAATAGAAGGGATTTTGTAATCGACTTTTAGTAAATTTCCATCTGCAGCATGAATTTTATGGGAGGATTTTTCAAAGTATTTGAATGGGATAATACCTTCACGAATACAGTTCACATCAGCTCCTGAATCAATTAAAGTCTTATAGCTGAATTGGAATACATCATATCCAAATAGGTTGATCATAATTGTGGGAGATTTCCCCGCCGTTGACTGGTAACTACCTACCTATCTTCCTATCTTTCGTATAAGATGTCTTGGTTGGTTAGATCACGAAGAGCCACTGATCGATCTGTAGCCTCGTGCATTAGCGAGAAGTCTGTTGGCACTATGTCGATAAAGAATGCTTCATCTATATCTTTTGAGGATATTGAGAAAAGTATTTCCAACTGGAAGATCCCTAAGGTTAATATTAAGGAAATATATCATGTAGGTACTTTTTCGTTACTTAGTGACTACTATATTAAAACAATTGAAAAAACTATTCCAATTAGTTCTTTGCATGAAACCCTGCATCTTCTTTCAGAAAGAGAAATCAATTCTATAAGAGCTAAACATCAATATCACTACCTTCACTTTGGTCTTATACAAGTTGCTATCAGATCCTTGACTAGAAAGGGTTTGAACGTCTCTGTTCTGGCTTGTCTAAGAGATTGCAGAAATAAAAGGTTCAAAGATTCCTTACTTGGCATGGTGGAAGCCAGCCTCAGTAATGGTCCTGTTTATTTTAACACCTTTCCCGATTTTTCTGTATCCCTCTCAGACACAAATATCCATAAAGTTCTCACTCTCAACTTACAAACATCTGGTTATGAACTAGAACCAGGGAGTGAAAACATCTCCGTTACCTACAGAGTTTACTACAAAGCCATGACAACTTTAGCACCTTGTGCCAAACATTATACACCAAAAGGCCTAACCACTTTCCTTCAAACCAATCCTAATAACAGACGTACTATCCCCAAAACCCTGAAATGGGATGAGATCACCCTGCCTGAGAAATGGGTTTTATCTCAAGCTGTTGAACCTAAGTCTATGGATCAATCGGAAGTCGAATCCTTGATTGAAACACCAGACGGAGATGTTGAGATAACATTTGCTTCAAAACAAAAAGCCTTTCTCCAGTCTAGACCTTCTGTCAGTCTAGATTCTAGGCCTAGGACAAAACCTCAAAATGTTGTCTATGCTACCTATGAAGACAACTCTGACGAACCTTCAATCTCAGACTTCGATATCAATGTTATCGAGCTTGATGTTGGCTTTGTTATTTGTCGCGACCGAGAAAATTACCTTTTCCCGAACGCTAGTGTATTAATCCCCATCCCAGGAAAAGCCGGGGTACACCACACAAACATGATACAAAAGGCACATCTTTATTATATCGATAATATTTACATTATTACAAAGGCACTTCAGGCCTGACAATCAAAAATAAACAGCAGCGGACTAGCGGGCCTACGGCTCCATCTTCACAGGCGCTCAACTGGGGTATAAGCCAGGACTCCACCTAAGACTTCTTCTCCAAAGCTTCTCTTACTGAAGGGGGGGGGGGAAAGATTGAGCAAGAATGAGTACAACCACAGTACTTAGCAAGACACACCCACAAGTGCAATATAAATGTGAGGGAGTACAAGGGGTAATAATATAGGGGTTAAGTTTTGCAGTAAACAGCATTTAAAAGTCACTTAGTTGCCCAAAGCCATTTTATAAAGATGATCCTAGAGCTACACAGTATTATTAATCAAGGCCGTGAACCCACACGAACCTGCCTTAACCCAAGGCCTACGATGATTCAGACCGAACTGGCAACCCGACCCTGGGTCCCAGCTCGTCCCAAGCCAACCCAGGCCAACCATTCCACATTTTAGTTATTAAGCAGGTTTTAAGAATTTAAAACACTAACTTGGGTACATTGCTAGGCTTGCCCATAACCGAGGGCGCGGCTATTCGAATAGGTTTTACTCTGATCAGAGGTGTACATCTTTACCCACAAGACACGTCTTCCTCACGTGCAACCACTTGCCACATACCACCACGGCATATGGACGGAAGACATGACATAGTTTCCAACCCATCCTAGCCATAGACAAGAGTACCGACCCAACCCACCTACGGCCGGAACCCCCGGACAGGCAGGCAGAATTGAGCCCCTAGCAGCAGGACACCAGCCCTGTGCCATGACATCTCGACTACCGGGCCGCAGCTCGTGTAGCCTTCATTTGTCCTAGAGATGTCCATCGACCCCCGACTTCGTCCATCTCCATCCGTGTACTTTTGTTTATAACCAGACTGAGCCACAAACTAAGCCTTACCCACTAGACATGTGGAAGTACGGTAGTGCTTTGCAACAGAGGCCCGAAGACCGGTCCTTATGTGGCCGAGGTGCTACTAAGAAAACCATGCACCCCAAGCCCAGCCTAAAACCATTTTGAGGGTTTTGAATAGAGGGGGAGGTGTGCATCCAATTCCACAATAATCCAACCATTCCATAGTGTCCAAGTGATATGAATATTCCCAAAGTCTAGAGTTATAAAACCACATAATGTTGCCTAGTTAATCAGCGAAGCATCTACCTAAATTCATACTAGTGGAACCATGAATAGAGTACCCACTAGTTGGGGTTTTATTTATTCTAGGGTGAACAAGGTAATAATAACAATAGCAATAATAATAAGGTTATAACAAAGGTAAATAGGCATGGCTAAATAAAACAGTGATAACGCGGGAATTTAAATAAAGCGATAATGCATTAATTTAAATCAAAATAATTTTATAAACTGGGATTCAATATGCTCAAGGATGATGTGACTTGCCTTGCTCAGAGAGGACGGCCTGCTGAACCTTCGGCGATGACCGCGAACCACGCTTCGAGAACCTCCGGAACGACAGAAGCTACGCGAAGCACACAAGCAAAGCTACAAGCCTATAAAGAAGCAATAACAATACATAAAAAGAAAGCACACGGTTCTTTAGGTTATAACAAACATTAGGAGACTTGAACGAGTCGATTCAGAGTTTGTATGACCAAGATATGATCATCCGAAGTTCAATGCTGTTACATGGAGATTTACGGATTATTGTAATTAGGCTTTGCAACTATAAAACATGTGTAAGCGCTAGCCTGGAAAAGACAGGAAGGCTGCGCTGTTGACATGCAGACCCCACATGTCAACCTAAAGGACCGCGGTAGACCGGGTACACAGAGACGGTCCACGGGTCGACAGAAGCAGATCCCGTGTGTCAACTGAGGCGAGTGGCCGACAAACGGACTCCACTAGACACCCCACGGGCTGCACACGTGCAAACCACGCGGCTACCGAGCGGACACACTAACACGGTCACCACACGCACAAGCGAACGACTGCCGACACCGATACACGGGTACCGGGGCCGACAACCGCACAACGGGCACGGGCGACACCGAAAGGACGAGGACGGGGCAGCGAGGGAGAGGGATCCTTACCACCACGCGACGAGGCGCGGGAACGACAACGACGAACGGGCGCGGCGGAGACAGCCGGGAACGACGGAGACGAACGGCGAGGGGACGACTTCGGCGGCGATCCTTGGACGAAGGCGAGACGCGGCCGGCGCAACGCTTGACGATGCGGAGGCGAGGACGAAGACGACGACGGGGCTGCAGCGGCACACTTGACGGACGCGGACGACGGACGAGAACGGCTTGACGGAGGGACGAACGCCACGACGACCGGGAACGACGAGAGGACGACGACGACGATGACCGGGGCCGGCGAGGAGGCGACGAGGGCAGCCGGCAGCGGCTGCACGGAGACGAGGACGGCGTGGAACACATAGGACATTTGGTAGAACAACAAAATTATGCAAATATATCTCTACGTTCTCTTGGTCAACAAACAGATCGAATAGAGACAATCCTTATGGAAGGCTACAAAACAGGAAGACCTGAGGTAAAGATAAATATTCCCTCTAATTCTCAGTCTTCTAGTTCTCAGTCTGTTAGTCCTATGTTTGTCCCAACAATTGATCCTAACATCAAACTTAGAAAACAAAAGGCTTTTGGACCCGCAATCTCTGAAGAACTAGTCAATGAGCTAGCCTTAAAACTAAATAATATAAAAGTAAATAAAAACATCAATGAGATTTCTGATAATGAGAAATATGATATGGTCAACAAGATTTTTAAACCTTCTACTCTTACTTCCACAACTAGGAATTATTACCCTCGACCAACTTATGCAGACCTACAGTTTGAGGAAATGCCTCAGATTCAAAATATGACTTATTACAATGGCAAAGAAATTGTAGAATGGAACTTAGATGGCTTTACTGAATATCAAATCTTTACTTTATGTCATCAAATGATTATGTATGCTAATGCCTGCATAGCTAATGGAAACAAAGAAAGAGAAGCTGCCAATATGATTGTCATTGGGTTTTCTGGTCAATTAAAAGGATGGTGGAATAATTATTTAAATGAAACTCAAAGACAGGAGATTCTTTGCGCAGTTAAAAGGGATGATCAAGGAAGGCCATTGCCTGATAGAGATGGTAATGGGAATCCAACCGGTAACATTTCTGATGCCTTAGCCACTCTAATATATAACATAATTTATCACTTTGCCGGAAACTATCATGATATCTATGAAAAGAATAGAGAACAATTGATAAATTTAAAATGTAAAACAATGTCAGATTTTAGATGGTATAAAGATACTTTCTTGTCAAAACTATATACCCGACCAGAACCTAATCAAGACTTTTGGAAAGAAAAATATATTTCTGGTTTACCTCCTTTATTTGCTGAAAAGGTTAGAAATTCCCTAAGAAAAGAAGGGGGAGGGAGTATAAATTATCACTATCTAGATATTGGAAAAATCACACAAAAGATACAATTAGTAGGGGCTGAGCTTTGCAATGACCTAAAAATCAAAGATCAACTCAAAAAACAAAGGATTCTTGGTAAAAGAGAAATGGGAGATTTTTGCTATCAGTTTGGTTTTCAAGATCCTTATGTCTATAGAAAAAGAAAAACCCATTCCAAACCCATGACAAAACCAAATGATAAAAGCAAGATGAGCTTTCAAGCTACCAAAAGGAAACCAAAAAGAATTTACAATAAGAATATAAGAACACAAGACACTGAAAGCAAAGAAACCATTTGTTACAAATGTGGCTTGAAAGGACACATAGCTAACAGATGTTTCAAATCCAAAGTTAAAAAAGAGATCCAAGCCTTGTTAGATTCAGAATCAGAAGACGTTAAAGAAAAACTTGAAGCAATACTAAATAATATAGACAATGACTCAAGTTCAGATGAAGAAAAAAATGCAGAGATTAATTGTTGCCAAGACAGTGGTTGCTCTTGTTATGAGCCAGATAATTCAGAAGAAGAGTCTGATGAAAATATACTCGTTTTAACCAGTTTAGAAGAATTTGTTCTCGATACTTTTGAAACCATTCAAGATCCAGAAGAAAAAAAGAAGAGTCCTCGAAAAATTCCTTTCAAGAGTCAAGACTGATAAGGATAAACTAAAAAAGGATATTCAAAAGAGCAAATTCCTCTCTATTGATGAAGTGTTCAAAAGGTTAGATGAACAGAAAAAGAAGAATGAGAAACCAGATTTGATCAGCCTATTCGAAGACCAAAAAATTATGAAACAAGATTTAGAAGAAATAAGAAAGCGTCTATACATGTTAGAATCAAAAGAAGGATTCCATATGGAAGAAAAGGACGAACCAATTCAAGAAGATGATCATGTTGTTGGAACCATTCAAAAATATATGAAGCAAAAATGGTACACAGAAGTTATGTATCGTTTTATAGACGGATCCTACTTTCAGCATATTACTTTAATTGATTCTGGTGCTGACGTCAATTGCATTCGAGAAGGTATTATCCCTCATAAATATTTCTGTAAAGCCGCCCACAGAATTCGTGGGGCAGATGGAGGACTTTTAACAGTAGAATATCAAATCCCTGAAATCTATATTTGCATATCTGAAGTTTGCATTAAAACATCTTTCCTACTCGTTAAAAATCTTAGGCAAGATGTTATTTTAGGAACACCATTTTTATCACTTATTCGTCCTTTCCTTGTCACAAACGAAGATATTCAATTTAAGATAATGGGCAAACAGGTGAGCCTAAGATTTTCGTCTAACACAGATGAGATTCTTGACCAGCTTGTACAGACCAAAAGAGAACAAGTTGTGAATACAATATATTTACATGA